>NC_136461.1:23055964-23060727 GCF_902686455.1 Sciurus vulgaris
TGCAGTAATGGTATTTGGGCCTTTCTCTTAAGAATTTTATTGAAGTTATAGTTAAAAGATCCTATAAGAAACTTGTATGTCAGACATACAACCTTTATCATTGCTTTATTTACTATATTTTTATGTGACAGTACTCAACCTTAGAGAAATTAACCATTGGACAACCTTGTTTGTAATACACAAGACTTTCATTTGATCTGGCCCAATGACTTAATAAAAAGAGTTAGGTGGAAGGTAGAATCACTAATTTTTTTTTTTGTGGTGCTGGGGATTGAACCCAGGGCCTTGTGCTTGCAAGGCATGTACTCTACCAACTAAGCTATATCCCCAGCCCTAGAATCACTAATTCTTAAACACAAATTTATCACCTATTACATACCAAACACAGCTTTAAGAAGGTCTGATAGATAATTCAATAACTCTGTGAAGTAGAGTGAGTAATCTCATTACTTTCATTTTGCAGACAAGGAAATGGAGGCCAAATCAAATAACTTGCCCAAAAGTCTTACAGCTACTGACGGACAAAGCTCCAGACAGGCCTCAGACCCCCCGACCCCCACGCTGCAGCTTCTTAATCCCTGCCCACAGCCCTTCCAACTGTTAAATATTAAGATTTTCAGGAGCCTTTGAGACCAGTAGTTCAATCCTTTTGTTTTACTCATGATGATACTGAAGGCCATAGAGGGGCATTGATCCACCTAAGATGACAGTGAGTTTTTATGACAGATCTTGGACCTGAGTGTAGGTCTCCTGACTTTGTTCAGTGTTCTCTTTTACCACTACTTTAAAAGAGTCTAATAAACAGAATTACCCACTGACCATCTGCTGTGTGCCCAGTTTATGCTGGATGTGTTTATGGAAAAACCTCAGATTTGCAGAGAGAAACCCCGGAGTCAAATCTTTGGTTGTTTACCCAGGTGCTTAAACAAGTCACTTTTTATATTTTGGACTCAATTTATCCAGATAAAGAATAAGTATATAATTTCCTTAAGAATTAAGTCCGAAGACTTGACCCAAAGTAATTGCTCAAGAAAAAGGAGTAGATGCTAAAGACACAGGTCCTGTCCTTTACAATCTGGATACCAAGGCAAGATTGACATGCCCCAGCGTGATCACGGGGTATCCGAGAGCAAGTTTGCTACCAGGTTAGACAATGAATGTTACAACAGTTGATATGTGGTTGGCTCCATCTGGCAGTGGAATTTTTTTTAACCTTGAGGTGATTTCAATATCAAGAAATCATTCTGGGGAGAGGCTGGCCTGCATGAGCCCACAATGGACACTAGGTGGCGCTGGTGGCCTACCTAGAAACTGGAGAGCACCACATCCAGTCTGGGAATCCCATGACCTACAGTTTCACTCTTGCTACTTCTGGGATAAGGAATTTATAGTTCCTGGGGGTCTGAGGGTCAGGGCACTCTGCCTGGGGAAAGAAGAATAAAAGGGATTGCATGTTTCTTATCTCCATTAATCTTCACACCCACCCTTTCCAGTAGTATCTCAATTTCATACACAAGGCACTGTGATTCAGAGAAGAAAAATAATTTCCCCAAGGGTTAGTATTGAGAAGTGGCTCCAGGCCCACTGATCCCAAATCCCATGCTCTTTCCAGGAGAACATGTTCTTCCCAGCCGCCAGACTCCTCTGTCAACAAAGACAAATCAGGATGTGAGGTAATACAAGAAAATAGGACAAAAAGCTAGTCAAGTACTCCTCCTTGGGACCTGTCCAGGCCAGCTCCTGACCCTTGTTCACCAAGTCCATGGTAGTAGCCGCCATAACTGTCTCCCTATTTCCATTTTTGTACCCTGCGGATCTGTTCTCTACAGCAGTGTTATTAGAATGAAACCATATCACAGTTCAAAACCCTTTGATGGCTTTCTATTCCCATTAGAAGAGTCCGAATTTCTCATCCTACCTATAAACAGTGGAGTGCAGAGTTAGGGTGCCCTAATCCATAGCATTTGCTAAGAATGATGTACATTCTCCATCCATGGCCAGTCTCATGGTTCCAATGTGACGTCACCAAGCTCAGAACTGGGAAGAGATGTGAACAATCAGCATTCAAGAGACCTAGCACACTGCTGTACAGAAGCCCCACTCATAGAATCTGGCCCCAGATTTTTGTAGGCAAGATGTGAATTTACTTTTACTTGTCCTATTGAGCATGCATTTCAAATCCTTCTTTAATCCTAAAGAATCCCTTGTTTCTTCTATCATGCTTCCCTGGTCATCCCCTGTTCTGGAACTCCTACATAGCACTCTGTTGATCTATACTTGGCATCTCTTAACTACTTGGGGCATGGAATGTCTGTTGTCTCCCAGTATCTACCGCTCCCCTCCTTTCCTTAAAAAATCTCTTAACTTTTAAGTAGTCACATGGCCTCTTGGGATAAAAAATTACACTTTTGAGCTTCCATTGAGCAACATATGGACGTATAATTGAGCATTGGACAATGAATATAAGAAGGAGACTTGTGGCACTCTCTAGAAGATGAGATGGCTGAAGATGATGATGAAGATGAACCACGAAGTAGAAATTGGACGAAAGGAGCCTGGGTCTTGACAACTTTATGTGGTTGCCCTCTTAGTCCTAAAGTACCTGATGACCTACCAGTCCATGAGAGAATGGACTTGATTCTTGCTTAAGCCTTAGTTATTTTCCTATAGGTCTTAGTTTGAATTCCCCAAAAGCAGATCCTGAGAACAAAAGTTTGTATGCAAGTAGTCAATTTGGAGAATGATCCCAGGGAGCACAGTGAAGAAGTAGGGAGGTGAGACAGAGAAGGAAATAAAGCTAACAAAGGATTCGATCACGGGCAAGGCACTGCTGGGTACAGTTGAGGATCAGAGAATGCACCTGTGGCCAGAAAAATGCTCTTAAGTGGAGACACCAGAAGCTGTCATCCTGAACAGAGCTGTTGTCAAGTGACTGCTGGGGTCAGCCAGGGGAATGTGGGCCAGGCAATGGCAGTATCTGCAGCCTATCTATTGACTTAGAGCATTCTCTAACTCCTACAGGGCTCTTTCCCATAATTTATCTCTTCTCCTTTTGCTGCATCCTAGGTTAAATCTCCATTCTTTTTTCCCAATTACTCCTATCTTTTACCTTGTCCAACCTAGATTTATTCTACCTCTTTAGCTTATTTCAATTATATATATATGTATGTTTCTCATTACCAGTGTTTCTAAATTGTTCTTTAGTGTCTACCCTGTCTTTAATTTGTAATTTATTATTCTTTTCATGGATGGTTGTTATTTTTAAAAATTTTTAAATTTATTTTATTTTTTTATTTTTTAGTTGTCAGTGGAGCTTTTTTTTATATATTGTGGTGCTGAGGATCGAACTCAGGGCCTCATACATGCCAGGCAAGCATGCCACCACTGAGCCACAGTTCCAGTCCATGGATGTTATTCTTGATGTTATTTGAGGGGCCCCACATTTATTTATTTTGAAGTGTTTTCAGATAACTCTGTCATTTTACGTTTTTCTGTCGTGGGCTCATTCTCCCAATGATTGATTTTGTTGGTTGTCTATGTCAGCATTCTTTCTCCAAGTATTCTGGAATTTCAGTTTGTAAGCTTTTCCGATGTGGGACTAATTTTTTTGGGTGGGTTCATGCTGCGTGGTGGTTTGATGGTTTCTCTGCACTCCTGGGACCCCATCAGGAGTCAGGTGTTATGCTGAGGACTCGGGCTCTCTTTCTTTAGTGAGGGTGGGGTGTTCACATATGTAGTCACTTGGTGGCCGTCTCAGATGGGGCTTATGCAGCTACTTATACCCTAAGGGAGTCAAACTCCGGGCTGCTGGCCCTGCTACTGAGCCACCCCAGGCCACCCATCTCTTTTTGCATTTCTGGTCTACAGAGATGTATATCCTGATTTTGAGAAGGGCTATTCCTGTTTGGAGTCAACCTTTTCTGTCATTGCTGTGATTTAGTGCATGGAGGTGGGATTGCAAACATGAATTTGCAGCACTATCTCCACCAGAAGTTTCTAGACCCTTCAATCTCTGCAGGCAGATGCCCCCTGACTGGCTAGGGTTGTTTCTAGTAGCCAGCATGCAGATGCAGGGAGGAAAGGCATCTGCCCTTCTGGAAGCCCCTGTTCTATTTGCTAACAAGATGCAGGCCCTGGAGCACCCAAAGCGTACTCAGACCTCCTGGCCCCCAGCCTTTGGTTCATGGCTCCAGATTCTCCCCAGTCACCCCATCACAGGGCATCCTGCCAGCACTCCACCCCAAAGGTCTTCACTGCCTGGGGTTTAGGTGTTCACAGCCTATTTGCATTTCAACAAGGGACTCATAAAGATGTTTTCATCTCTAAAATGTACAGGAATGGAATTCAAATGGCGGAATGACAGACTGTGTGTGGGGTTGATTGGCTGGGTCAGAGACATCACACCTGCCGAGGAGAGCTTTCCAACGACAGGAGCTGTCCAACAAGGAGTGGGCTGCTGTCACCGGAGGAACTCAAGCGGTGGACAGCTGACCTTCCAGTGGGGCCCTGGATGGAGGGAGGCTTAAAGCAAGAAGGAGAAGCAAAGCTAACGGCTCCACAAAAGCATTTTGCACACTGTGAAGTGTTGCTGAAATGTTATTCCTGTGCTAAAGGCTGCATGGCCACTCTGAAAGTGAGTCTCTCAGCCCAGGTTGCTGCCCTATACCAGTCCCCAGAGCTTGGGCATGAGCTTCCTCTTCTGTGGGTCTTATCTGTGAATGAAAGGGTTGGCCTCAAACCTGGAGGTCCTCAAGTCTTTTGCA